>NW_019416441.1:610563-658771 GCF_000390285.2 Anoplophora glabripennis
TGTAAAAAACAGAAATGAATGCTATACACACACAATGAACGTAAAATTAGTGGATTCCAAATTATTTTCTAGTATTATTTGGAAGCGTTGGTTGGTAGTTTATTTAATTGTGTTTTTGAAAATTAAACACTATGGTTTATTCCATTGCGGAAAGGGTAGATATCATTTCGCTTTACTTTATGAACAATAAATGTGCGAATAGAACAGCTCAGCTATTTAATGAACAACATCAAGATCGACATGTCAGGAGGAAGTATGTTCTAGAGTTAGTAAAAAAATGTTCAAGAGACAGGGACCGTAGCCAATAAAAAACGAGAAATTGAAAAGCCTATAGTTAATGAAGCTAGTGAAGTTGCAGTTTTGGGACAAGTTCATCTTGATCCTACATCAAGTACGAGGCAGCTGGCATCTGTGTCTGGGATCAATCGAACTAGCCATATACTTATTATCTATATACTGGTAGCCGGCTATAGGTCTCGTGTACGGAATTGTCCGGAGAGGAGATACTTTTCTGTCTCTCCCGAGGAATTAGAATACAATGCGCATGCCCTACATACAAAATCATGAACGAGTGGAAAGAGCAAGACGGCTGTGGTCCTTACTACGGATTGTCCACTGCTTAGATTGTGACATTTTACTAATTGTATCTAGCGAAATTGTCACATTCTCGCATCGGCATCTGCTTCTAACGCATGCGCACCATTCCCTGTTTACTTGGCAAGGACAGAGCGATGAGGCTTTCCTTTCGGTCAAGATCCAAACAAAACTCATAGTATATAGATAGTATGTATATGGAACTAGCATACAAACCATATTGAAGAAGAATAAATTCCATCCATACAAAATACATTTAGTCCAGGAACTTCGTGAGGATGATTATGAGCGCAGTTTGTAATTTTGCGAAATACTTAATGAGTGAGCGAGCAGGGAACGATCTACATTTCCTTTTTAACATATGTTTTTCTGATGAATGCAGTTTTGTCTTGAACGGAACGGTAAATCGTCACAATTGCCGCTATTGGTCTGATTCAAACCCAAGAGTTTTTCACGAGGTGCATACACAGCAACCGGAAAAATTAAATGTATGGGCTGGAATTTTCGGTGACCGGCTGGTGGGTCCTTTTTTTCTACCTGGTAATTTGACTGGCCAAATGTATTTGCAATTACTGGAAGACGCTATTGACCCTGCCTTGACTGATATTATTGAAAATGTTCCAGAGTATGATGATTTGATTTTTCAACAGGACGGTGCTCCTCCGCATTATGCGTTAATTGTCCGTCAGTATTTGGACCAACGTTTTCTACGGAATTGGATTAGGAGGAGGCGGCAGCATTGAGTGGCTTCCACGATCACCGAATTTATCGCCCCTTGACTTCTTTTTGTGGGGATACCTAAAAAGTAAAATCTATAAAACACAGCCATCGTCGCTGGAAAATTTGCGTCAAAGAATCGTCGACGAATGTCGTCGATTCACTCCGGAAATGCTTCGGAATGTGCGTGAACGTTTCTAACAAAATCTTTATTCTTGTATGGAAGCGGGCGGTCACCAGTTTGAACATCTAATCAACTAAGTAGTAAGTAAGCAACTAAACAAAATTTAAATTTTAAAATGTAATTTTATTTCAAAGTATTGGGCGGAATTATAAAATTTAAATTCTGTTGTAAAGAGAATTGTAGAGCTTTCAAAAGAAATATTACTCAACCCCCAATGCCATTTAAATATTTTGGGGGTGAAAGTGGCGGAGTCAAAAATACCAGCAAAGAATGTCTAAAATCGACGGGTGTGAGCGTTTTTCTACAATCTTGACGCAGTCCTGAAAATGGCTCTGTTTCGTTTTCTTTTGGCCACCCTGTATGCTTATATGTTTCCTACTCCAATTCACGATTTATTAATTTTTTATAAACATTTTTATGCAAAAAACGCATTTTTTTAGTTTTTTGTTTATAAAACCTAAACTCACGAAGCAATCTGAATGCTACAAAGAGCAATTTGTAGAGAATCGAAATACGAATAAAACGAGAAGTCGATCGATCCGATCGGATAATTAGAAACGAAGAAAACCTGAAAAAATCGGAGAATTTAGGGTTTTTTAAAATTCATTACTCCGCCATTTTTTTCAGTTGTAGTGCTGATCCTGTGCACAAAAGTAATGAATTATATGTACGTTAAGTGTGCACAAAGCAGGCGCTGGTGGACCATTAGTTTTGACACAATTACAATTTGAATTTCTTGGTGTGCTATTTTGCAAAATCTCTGGATGCGCTGGAAGTGGTCGGATTTTAATTTTTCATACGGATTTTGAAATTAGAAATATAATACTACAAAACGTATATTCTAATTTTCTGATTAAATAGCTCTTATTATACAAAAAAAAAAAAAAGTTTTGAAATATACAACGCCAACTATATGACCGATTCTATAAGACGAAAATAACAGAAAAATATATAAAAAATAATCTAAGTTGTACTGGCAAAAAGACCATTATTGATATTAGGGGGGAGCAGGGGTTTGCACGGCCCAGAANTCAAAAGAAATATTACTCAACCCTCAATGCTATTTAAATATTTTGGGGTGATGCTTACCCTTGCTTGTGGGGTGAAAGTGGCGGAGTCAAAAATACCAGCAAAGAATGTCCCCCTTTAATCTAAAATTGACGAATCTGAGCGTTTTTCTACAATCTTGACGCAGTTCCTGAAAATGACTGTTTCATTTTCTTTTGGCCACCCTGCATGCTTATATTTTTCCTACTCCAATTCACGATTTATTAATTTTTTATAAACAAAAACGCATTTTTTTTAAGTTTTTCGTTTATATAACGAAGCAATCTGAATGCTACAAAGAGCAATTTGTAGAGAATCGAAATAGAATAAAACGAGAAGTCGATCGATCCGATCGGATAATTAGAAACGAAGAAAACTTGAAAAAATCGGAGAATTTAGCGTTTTTTAAAATTCATTACTCCGCCATTTTTTCAGTTGTAGTGCTGATCCTGTGCACAAAAGTAATGAATTATATGTACGTTAAGTGTGCACCATAGATAAGATATACTTGGTGTGCACAAAGCAGGCGTTGGTGGACCATTAGTTTTAGCACAATTACAATTTGAATTTTTTGGTGCACTATTTTGCAAAATCTCTGGATGCGCTGGAAGTGGTCGGATTTTAATTTTTCAGACGGATTTTGAAATTAGAAATATAATACTACAAAACGTATATTCTAATTTTCTGATTAAATAGCTCTTATTATACCCAAAAAAATAATAATAAGTGTTGAAATATACAACGCCAACTATATGACCGATTCTATAAGACGAAAATAACAGAAAAATATATAAAAAATAATCTTAGTTGTACTGGCAAAAAGACCATTATTGATATTAGGGGGGAGCAGGGGTTTGCACGGCCCAGAAAAAAAGATCTAATATTATCGTCTAGGTATAATATCGGCATATCGGTAAGTCGCTGACTACGTTACCTTTTTTTAGAACATTCATATGAATTAGATTTTGTGGAATTAATACTTTTTACATTTGACCCTATATTGTTTATACTATTGCTATTCCATTTAATTTCTAAAATTAGCATTACCTAGAAAATTACTCCCTATTTAAAAAAAAACTCTATTGGAACGGCTACTTTTAGACCGTATAAGAAATCATAAAAAACACGTGTTTCAGTTTAAACACGCTCCCTAATTGTTGGGTGTTAAACGCACTGAAGCTTTGGAAATGGAGCTTTGATTATAAAACTGTAATAAAAAGTAGCAAAATGTNACTTTTAGACCGTATAAGAAATCATAAAAAACACGTGTTTCAGTTTAAACACGCTCCCTAATTGTTGGGTATTAAACGCACTGTAACTTTGGAAATGGAGCTTTGATTATAAAACTGTAATAAAAAGTAGCAAAATGTTAGTAGTTGGTCTCGTTTTGAGCATAAACAAATGTATACCAGCTGTATCATGCAAAACTCCGGGGAGAAGGCCCGCTGAAATTTTTCGGGCGAAGAGTCCGGGGAATACTCAGGGAGAAAAGTCCGGGAAAAAAATCCGAGAAAAAATCCAGTGAAATTCCGGGAGAAAGTCCGGGTAAATCCCGAGGGAAAACTTCGGTAAAAGTCCTAGGAAAAAGTACGGGAGAAAAATCCGTTAGGAGACTCCGGAGAAAGGATCCGGGAAAAAACTCCGGGAAAAATCTCCTGCTTGCTAGCTGACTTAATATAAGTTAAAAAAGCAAAAATAAGTAAAAAATTATCCGTTTTTAGAATAGGATTTGTTTTAGTAAATGTTTAATTTTAATCAGACAACGATAGTAGTATATGACTATAAAACATTTAAATTCATAGGAATTAGATATTACGGAATTAATACTTTTTACATTTGACCCTATATTGATTCTAATCATGGGCGCAGTTAAGGGGGAGCTGGGGTGTGTACGGCCCACCCCCGAAAAAGGATCTAATATTATCGTCTATATAGATATCATATCGTCATATCGGTAAGTCACTGATTGCGTGACCTTTTTTTTAGAATGAAATCAAAACGTGTTCAGGTTTTTTGAAATTTTAGAGGCTCCATAGAGCTTGCAGCCTTGGGTCCACCCCAAGTAAAAATTCTAGCTACGCCCATGTTGATAGTGAAAGGATGGACCAACGTATCGAAAAAGAAAAATTTCAAAAAGTTGAAATTAAGTAGCTCTTTACAACTAACAAGCTAGGACGTGCAAAACAGTGTTATAAACAAATTGTCCCAGGGTCAGGCAAAAGCCGCTCGGGAATTCGCTCTTTTTGCATTAAGGTGGTCATATCCCTGACCGAGAAATAGTCATATTAGTGGCGTTTTTAGGTACTGAAATCTTGAAAAGTAAAACGTGTAGAACAAAAGTAAGCACAAAAATAAAAACATTAACGTTCTGTTTATTCATTGTTACTATTTAAATTTACTCAAATAAAATAATAACTTTAAAAAAGCGTTTGTAAAACATGCGTTTGCTGTTATCCTAATCCCACATTTTAAGAATTATTTTCACATACTTATAAATAAAAGTAAACAATTTTATATGTAGGACTAAGCAAGTAAATGTTATAAGAATTCATATTTACATGTGGAGTTATATATAAAAAAGTTTGTATTTTCGTAGATTTCAGTACCTAAAACCTTGATGGTTTGATCGTTTTTTGCACCTATTTATTCGTTTTACTGCGGCGTCTTTGAAAATACCCAGGTAGCATGACATAACATTCATATTATTTGATAAGCTTTAGATTATTCAGTTATTAAATGTTTGAAATTATATGTCTTTGAGGAAAACACTATTTAAAGAATATGGCGCCCTTAAATAGAGTTTAATTTTATGAATTAAAAAAAATGTAGGTAATTTAATTGCCTACAACATGAGATAGGTCGTCTAGATTTTCGTGGGCAGTAAAAAAGTGAAAAAACACGCAAATTTACTTATTTGCAATTTGTCAACTTCGCGTCACTTCTTTCGAGTTAATAAGTATCATAAAGTTCAAGAAAATGTGTACTAATAATTTTTTCGACTGAAGTATTATTAAAAATGAAATTTTCACATTAAATAAAACCAAATATTCTTAATCAAATTGGTGAGATTGGATTCAATTAGTACAGAAACTAACCTAAAATTTTAAGCCTGTATAAAAAAATATTCTGTTATAACGTGATGAAATTTAAGATATTGGGTTTTTAAGTGATAGGTACTTATTAAAGTTACATAGCCAAATTAAAAAATATTCCCAAAAGAAAATCCAAATTTACAAAACACATATTTATAAAATCTTTAGAGGTCTATTGTGTTTAGTTTTTCTTTTGTAAAACGAACAGTGTTAGAATTATTTTCAACATATTCAACTATGTGATATTCATTTTAAACCAAAAAATAATAACTGGAAACTGATTTGTCTATCGAATAAAATGGAAAAACCCTTTTTCCTTTGAAATACAATTGGGAATCAAATGAACCTGCGGAATTTTTAAAGTATCTAGTAAAATCGAAATACTGAGCTTCTTAATGACGGTGTTGATATATTGTATGAAAATTCAATGAATTTTTACCATTATTCAGCTGAGTTGCCACCAAGTTTCATTAGTTTATGTCGAACATATATTATTTCGAGATATTTGCTTATTTGTGCTGTTTTTCAACTTTGGGCAAGGCCCAATTATGTAATTTTATTATTATCAAGGTAACATTCTATCCCCTCATTTAAACACGCCCCGTATAACCGTTATAAAAAATTATGACACACTGCTATCACTGCAACCTTATCAATGAAGACCTGGAAACAGTTTATATGTTATCTGAACCTCATATGAAATTTGAATGTTACATTTACTTTATTTATGTACGCTACCAATATTCTTCATACACTTTTATCTGACACTTGGCAAATAGAGATTTTTAAGTCACATCAAGAGTTATCAAGTTTCTGCCATGCAAGAGATAACCACAGTAAAAGTTTATAGTTCATATTTCACCGCCGTTATGTATGTTGTAATTGATAAAAGGGGAAGCAATAATGCGACAAATTAAACATCATTCATTCAATTTAGACGTTTCTACAAGCGGTTATCGTCTAATTGAAAAAATGGCGTAAAACAAGTGAAACCTACGCGACAGTCCACGGCCGTCTCGGCTTTGTGCGGCTTCTTTGGGTGTCTTGTTTCGGCCGTTTTTGCTCAGAGTGTGTGAAACATGGCCGATCCCACTATCCAAACGTTCTGCTGTCACCACGCGAATGGCACCGACATGGCTGTGACTATTATGGAGGAATTCAACACGGACGCGTATAATAGTGTGTGTCTGTTTTCCTCTGCCCTGGGCATTTTGGGCGCCGTCTATCAGGTATAAGTTGATAAAAAATACCTCCAGAAACAAATAGACTCACTTTCCGATAGCCTGTAACGAATTTTGTACAGGTTGTTCTCATAACATTGTAGATGTTGACTTTTTATTTAGGAAATGATTGTAAATACCAAGATTTTAGGAAATTTCATTGCGATATCAGATAAATATACAGGATGTTCCAATATTCCGTGTACTATTTCCTTCGTTCAAAATAACCAGAATTAACTAGACCTACTGCTATCCTAAGTTGATTCGTTTAACCGCTAGAGTTGACAGAATAGCAAGCCATAAATCTGAAATTTTGACAACCTAGCAAAGGCAATAGGACCAATACAGCTAAAATATTTTGAACTTTATGGCGCTTCCGGTTATACCGGAAGTCGACGTTTCTTATTTTAAATAGGACACTCCATATATTATTACATTTTCGTATTCTACGTTAAATTTGAGGGTCACTTTATCAAATATTCCCTATAGCTGTGTTGTAAATTTTGAGATATTTGAAATTTGTTAGTTGCAGGGTCCGCAGAGATGCTAGTAACTCTTTTCAGGAGCGGGAAATCAGGTTGATTTTTGGTATCTGTAAGGGGCATAGGTAACACTAAATCATGGTATACCAACAAATTAAAACATTTAATACTAGGTGGTTCATTTTTGCTATTACATTTTTAGACTAGGCGGTATCTGTTTTGGTTTGGGTGAATCGTATATCCATGGAGATTTTTGGCTTTTTGGCTTCCAAATATCACTAAAAATGAAAATTTTTCTATGCGCATAAAAAAAACGTGGGCTTAACTTTTGGCAGCACAATATGTTAAAAAAATTCGAAAAATGTCATATTTTTCTTCCTATTTAATTATGTATCTTTTCAAGAGTTGATTTTAGGCGAAAATGGAAGAGGAAAAAAATGTTTCTAATTAAATTTTACAAAATATGATTAGTTACAAATCGAATGAATCATGATTATTGTAAAAATCGAAAAAATCGTCAAAAATGGGGTTAAAAAACAATACTTTTTAGGGAATTTTTTTGGGGTATTTAAATTGGGTATAGGACCTTTATACTTGGCCCAAGAAAACTTCATGTTATGTAGAATCATCACACCAAATTTCATCAAAATCGGTTAGATAGATTTTGCATAATAATGTTGCAATCCAGATTTTGAAAAAAAAAATGCAAATTTTCAAAATTGTACACAGCAAAGACCAAGGCCCTTAGATACTTGAAAATTTAATCACATATAGAAGGGCTCTCAAGCTTTCAAACGGTTTTTGAAAAATTGGAATCCGTCAATTAGGAGAGCTCTGGCGCTTGTTTAAACATTGGTCGAATGGTACATAATTAAATAGGAAGAAAAATATGACATTTTTCGATTTTTTTTAACATTTTGTGCCGCCAAAAGTTAAGCCCACGTTTTTTTTATGCACAGAAAAATTTTCATTTCTAGTGATATTTGAAAGCCAAAAAGTCAAAAATCTCCGTGGATACACGATCCACCCAAATATGGACTCTTTGAAACAGATACCTTCTGAACTATTTGATAACTTCACACTACTATATGTAGGTAACTTTGTTAACTTAAATGGAATACCCTGTATTTTTTTACTCTGTTGTATGCAGATTGAAATTTCCTATTCATTCCTGTAATTAAGCATTGTTAGGGCTACTGACATTTTGAAATATTTGCAATTTTCTATTTTTTTTAACAGTTTTTCTCGTATCAGACCTGTTATCAAATTGGCCATGACCAGAAACACTCCAAAAAAAATAACTAAAATAACTTGACATTT
Source organism: Anoplophora glabripennis (assembly GCF_000390285.2). NCBI lineage: Eukaryota > Metazoa > Arthropoda > Insecta > Coleoptera > Cerambycidae > Anoplophora > Anoplophora glabripennis. Next base: position 619,220 of record NW_019416441.1, read on the forward strand.
GTTCCATTATATGGCTTTATGTTAGTTTAGTATTAGTAAGGAGTTATGACTGAAAATGTAGCAAAGAAAGCTATATAGCTATTTCCGTATTTTCATCATAAATAGGTACTTTTTAATTATGTTTTACACAGTTTAAGTTTTTAAGATTGTCCAGTGTCCACTAATTGCCTTCATGTATTTCGTGAAGATCTTCGTTTTTCTAGATATCGAGCAGCAAATTCTCCACATTGAAATTACTTTGTCACATTGTCCATAAATAGCAAACAAATTAAAATAATCTTTGTTAGTATAATTTAAATGATCCCCAGGCATTTTTATTTAAATTTTCGGCAAAAACTATTACAGACACAAAAATAATTTGACTACTACTTGACAAATGTCAAATTATTTTAACTGTTTTTGGAGTGTTTCTGGTCATGGCCAATTTGATAACAGGTCTGATACGAGAAAAACTGTCCAAAAAATAGAAAATTGCAAATATCTTTAAAAGTAGTAACCACAACCCTAACAATGCTTATATGGCTTGAAAGGACATTTCAATCCGCATACGACAGAGAAAAAAATACAGGGTGTTCCATTTAAGTTAACCAAGTTGTTTGAAGTTATGAAAATGTAATAGAAAAAATGACATAGTATTAAATGTTTTAATTTGTTAAAGCATCTCCCTTTACAGCATCTCCGCGGACCTTTGCATCTGTCAAATTTTTCTTTAAAAATTAATATCTCAAAATCTATAACTCCTAGGTAGATAGTGACTCTCAAATTTCACGTAGAATCCTAAAATGCAATAATATATAGGGTGTCCCATTTAAAAATAAGAAATTTAATGTTGGCTTCCGGTATAACCGGAAGTGTCACAAAGTTCCAAATATTTTAGCTATGTTGCTCCTACTACCTTTGCTAGGTTGCCAAATTTTAAGATTTATCGGATCAGTACTTTCCAAGATATCGATAATGGCGATTCCTGCATAGAAACAATCGAATCGAATGTAATTTCGATGTCCTTTTAAATTTTTCAGATTCTACCCCGCGAAGAGTTTTCGAACAACCATAGATGGTTATCATTTTCGGCAATACGCGGAAGGAATATAATAATTTGGCTCGCTATAGCGGATTTGTTTGCAGCACTGGGTAAGTACCTACTTTTGATTTTAGAAATGCATGACATTTTATACATACCTAGGAAAGAGAGAGTGACAACAGAAAAATTGAGTAAACCTAAGGAGTGTACAACAAAAAGGTCAAGTATAGGCGTGATTTCAGGTTAACATGTTATCTTCCCCATCTTTTAAAAGGCATTTGTTGTAGCACCTTTACGATATACAAAGAATAAAACTGATTTAATTACTCGCTTGTTTTGCTCTTTTAAAATTGTTGAATAAGCCTATAAAATTTACATACTTACCTACCTCCACGAATTTTTTTTTCAAAATCGTTTTCCCATTGTAAACAAATTCAAAGTGAAGTAAATACACAGTATATTTTATTATAAAGACTCCGAGCTATAATTCGTTTACCCATTTTTGGATACCATGTATATATTTTTAAATACGATGTTATTTTCTTTATATATTTTTTAAATGGGATTATATTTTTTTTTTCCACGTTTTGATTGATTTTTTTTATTTTCTTTCCAACTACATAAAATTTGTATGCCTTTGCATGACGACATTCTTGAGAAAAAATGAGAAAACTTTCAGCTTTTGACTTTAGTTTACGGTGGTAGCTTTCTAAATCATATCAAATAGAAGGCGATGCAAAAACAATTTTGCATATGGCTATTTGTCACATATCGGTTTGTTTGTAATTGTCAACCTCACTCAACGGTTATATCACAGTAAAACTAGATAATTAATTTTCTAAAATATCTTTGATGCTTTTGCGGGAAATTTTTAAGCGTTTAATAAATTGTAATTATTTTATTATTTAGGAGTCTTTACCAGGTCGGCGATCTGGATTAATTATAGGAATATAATGCCTGCAGTGGATGATGATTCCAGTGTACTTTTTTGTGCAATTTCATCCGTAAGTAATACTGAACATATATATTGTAGTAATTCTGCATTATACTTAATTTTGTAGATTGTAGAGTAATTCTTAAAAAAATTGACTACTTGGAACTTTATAAATTGCTTTTTTTCCAAAGTATTTGAAAGATCACAATTTTTAGAACAAGTTTTATTGGCAATGAAATGTCCGAATATTTATATAAATCAGTCTGAATTACTTCTGTATATTTTATAGTAAACATTTTTCACATTTCGATTATTTTTTTATTTGTCTTTTTGTCGTTTTTAAAATTTATCGATTTTTTTTCCATTCGTCGATGTTGTTATTTCTTTGTTAGAAACGAGGTTACAAAGTTGACAGAATATAATGTGAATTTAGTGAAGGGGATTTATTGGTCTGTTATCTTAAAATAAATACAAGTAATGGAATATATTTAAAAATAAGCCACATACATGCATATGTCAAGACAATTACCATGTACTCATAAATTTTAATATCTACTTGGGACAGGTTTATCAAAACAAAAAATTCTGCGAAATATTATAAAGTCTTAGCATATGCATACATTTCAAGAAAAAAGTAAAGCAACTGCGGTCTTAACAAATAACAAAATAATAAAACTTTCGTTCTTTCCGTTTTTAGTACCTAGTGCGACTGTTGTCCATTAACTTGTATATTTTTTTTGTATAAAATATTCCTTTACACATACGATTACGATACAAAATTTCGATTTTCCCAATAATTTTCCCGTATATTTTTTAAATGAAGTACAGATTTTGTGAAAATTAATGGTTTGGTGTCAAAATAATGGTCAATTCATTTTTAAATAACAAAAATGAATTAGAGAAAAAAAAAATTGTGGAAAATTCTAGGAAAATTTTATATAGTTTTCCCAGGTTTGTATATTTAAGGCATCAAACGTATCATTTTATTGATTTTCGATTACGAATTAATTAAGCACTTTTTAATATTTTCCAGAAAAATCTGTTTTCTTTGATTTTTTTTACTTTGAATATTAAAAAATAAAAATTTGGAATATAATGAAATTGAAAATTTAAATTTGATGACAATAGCAAAGGTATAATAAAAAACATCAAAATATTTTTTTTATTTATTTATTTAAAAAACTTTTGTATTTTTTATTTTTAACAATTTTTTATGGACTTACATAACTAGGTTTCTTATGTAAAACTGTTTTATCGCTGTCGCAATTTTTTTTTTACTTTAAATATAAAATAAAAATTTGTAATGTAATGAAATTGAAAATTTAAATTTGACGGCAGTAGGAAAGGAATTTTCTGCAACTAAAAATATGTATTAAAAAATATTTATATCAATATATTTTTTTTATTTATTTATAATTAAAAAAAAAATTATTTATTATTTTTAACAATTTTTTATAGACCATATCTCGGTTTCTTATGTAAAACTACTTCAACGCTGTCGCAAAAAAATATTAAAAAAAAGATTTTTCTGTAAAATAAAAAGCACATAATTAATTCGTAATTTACACCTTCGAAAACCTATAAACCGATACGTTTGATGTTTGATGGTCATAAATATTCAAACATCGGAAAACTATATAAGATTTTCCAAGAATTCTCCGCAATTTACTTTTCACTAATCCATTTTTGTTATTTCAAAATGAATTGATCATTATTTTGGCTTCAAAACATTAATATTCGCATACTTTATAGGTACTTCATTTAAAAATATACGGGAAAACTATTGGGAAAATCGAAATTTTTCATGGGAGCAATTTTGTAGGAAATTTAATTTTGAACATCTTTTATTTGAAACTTTTTTTCGAGAAAATGCATCTTCTTTGAGATATTGGCAGTGTTTGGTCAAAAAACGCGAAAATTCATGTACAGGCTAATTCAAAATTCAGTACAAAGAATTTAGGAGCTTATTTTTGAGATCAAAATAAGACTTTTTTTTCCTATAAACGTGGGTTCACAAATGCTTAGTTTCGATTTACAGGGTGTTAAAGTTTTCTATTTTGTTCCGATTTTTTTAGGAATAATTTCTAAAGAGAAATAGATGTTAAGTATGATTCTTTTATTGACCGGAACATCAGCTTTTAATTATTGTACTTTGCATATTGCACTTTCAGCATAAATATTAATAACAAATAAGTTACATTTTTGACGTAACTGAAGTATACTAGCCACGATTCATCTCGTGCAATCTTTCAGGCTTTCACGCAATATTTCTACACGGCAACATGTATATGGACCTTATGTTATGCCATAGATATGAGGTTTGTCCTGACACATAAAGACAGCAAAATGAAGTACTATCATTTAGCAGCCTGGATCTTCCCTGTCTTTTCCACAGTGATAGGACTGTCCCTCTTGTATATTCCAGACGCAAAGTAAGTGATATCCTTTTAGTGATAATTATGCTCAAATCAAAAGCCACATTAGAATACCTACTCTATATTTTTTCAACCTATGAACACTGTTTCAAAAGGTATTCAAAATTAAAAAAAAAATATTTGAAGCTTACTTTCGAGATTATTTTTTTAAGATGTAGGGATGTCTACAAAAAAAAAACAGTTACAAATAAATAAGAGAATATATGAGACTTTATGCGTATACTTCTGTTTATTTTTAATCGCAAAATCTAAACGCTAATAAAAAAAATTTCAATGGATTTAGCTGCCTTATTTACACAAGACAATATAAGTACCCATAATAAGACATGTCTAAATAATTCACAATTATGTAAAATGAGGGTGACCTTGACTGATAAGCTGCTGCGCTGCAATTACTTACTGTCCTGCCTGTATACTTACTAGTATTATTATTAATAATTACCCGTAGAGTAGAACCAGAAATAAGTAGATCTAGGAAGATAATTACCGTTCTCGTTGTAGTGACGGAATATTTAATTTAGATATAAATCTTGAAAATGTTTGAAAAAAATTATATAGGATATTTGTCGTCAACGTAGTTTACGAATTATTGAAACCATTGCTGTTTGCTGCTTTAAAATAAATGAATTAAATATGTAACGAGCGTTCAAATAAAAACGTGGTCGAAGTTGGCTCTGACACATTGGACGTAGGGAGTAGCTTATAGCGACCAACTTAACCTCATTTCTCAACGAGCTGTATAGCAGCTGTCAGTTTCAATAACGTTAATGACTATATAACTTTATTTTAAAGAATAATCGTGATAACAATAACAAACAATTAAAGGAGCTGCGGAAAGTGTCCCCCTCCTTGTTATAACAATAAATTAAAGCAGCTGCTGAAAGTGTCCCCCTCCTTGTTCCAAGCACTTTTCACACCTGTTCCTCAAAGAATTAAAGACATTTTCTAAGATGCTCGGGGTATTGTTAATTTCACGAATCTTGTCTATAAGTCGAGCCTGCAGATGGTTTAAATCAGGAATAGGCAGTTCAAAAATAGTGTTTTTAAGGTAAGGCCACAAAAAGAAATCACACGGCGTAATATCACATGACCTCGGTGGAAATTCATGTTCAGCATTGAGACTTATTAGTCGATTTTGGAAAACTTCCCTCAACATATTCATCGTCTCGCCTGCCGTATGTGCCCTTGCGCCATCTTGTTGAAAGTAAAAGTTTGTAATTTCGTTTTCTTCCAGCTGGTTAACAAAAGGAGCGATAATTTCTTCTCTATACCTTTGCGCAGTAAGAGTACCATTAAAAAAAATAGGTCCATAAATCCTCCTTCGATTGAGAGCACACCAAACTCCAATTTTTTGAGCGTGTAGAGGGCCCTCGACAAAAAAGTTATCTGGTTTTTCAGAAGACCACATTCTCATATTCTGTGAGTTTACGTAACCACTTAAATGAAACCAGGCTTCATCAGAAAAAAAGGTGATATTATGAAGTTCACCGTAGTTGTTTAAAAACCATTCACAAAATACAGCCCGTCGCGGAAAATCAACTTCATGAAGTTCTTGCTGACAAGTTAAACGATAGGAGAACAAACGCAAATCTTTTTTTAACACTGTGTGGCAGGTACCGACTGATACTCCCACCATTTGTGATAAAACACGTACAGAAGTTCTTGGCGCATTTTCCATTATTTGTTGGACATTTTCTTTTAATTCTTCAGTCCGCTTTTTAGGTCGGCCGCTTCCTTCTTTTCTTGTTACACTGCCCCGTTTCACGAAAAACATTAACACAACGCTGAACTGCACTTTGAAAAATTTTGTACTCAACAACGCCGGGAAATTGATTTTGAAATTCTATGAAACATCCTCAATAGAATACTTCCATATTCCATCAATCTTGCGTCCATTTCTAAAGTAGGACTCTATGATAAACACTTTTTGTTCTTAAGAAAACACCATTTTAAATGCTTTTTAAAACGAAAATATTCAAATTGATAGCGGCGATATAGCGCTTTGACAGAAGACGTTTAAGTTCATTTGCCTATACGCTACGCCCTACGTCCAAATTTTCAGAACCAACTTGACCACGTTTTTATTTGAACGCTCGTTATAATCATTTTGTATATTCTCAGTATTGTGCCGTTCATTTCGTATACTTCCATGCGTTTTATTGTTATATACAAGCATCAATTTTTATCTTTACTTTGTATGTACAAAAAGATATCGAATATGTGACAGTATTAATAATCTCCGAGATCACTATGACAATATACAGGGTGATTCACAAACTGTGACCAAAAATGAAACTTCATATTCTTTGGTGAATTTTAAGGGGATTCTTTCCTATAAAGTTTTTATCTAGGACGCTTCTTCAAAAAGACATAGGGTGTAAAACTTAAAAAAATATATTTTTAATTTCTTTAAATAATTTAAAAACTAGTAAGTGGAATATGTAATTTGAAATGGGGCACATGTATTTATGTAAATTAAACATTGTCCAAAATATGAGGCCTTTTCCTAAAATTTAGATAACAGTCATGATATTTTCGGATTCGTCTTTCAATTTTCTACTCTTTTATGTTTTTCGAGCAAAAATTAAAAACCTAACTGAAAACGCACTTCGATATTCGGATAAAATGTGTTTAAAATTACATAGTAGGCTGCGATAGCAATTTTGACGTTCTGAGTAGTTAGAAGAAAGAATAAATGACGTTGCTTTTCATCAGATTCAAGCAACAATAAATTTCGTACAAATTATATTTTCGTTACCTACTAAAAAGATGTCGCGCCTGTGTTCGTGGAAATGAAGGTATTTTTGAACATTTACTCAAATAAAATCATTAAAATAATGACTAATATTATTGATTTCTTTATTCGAATAAATAACCAAATTATTAGTGTTTGTCATGTTATTTAAGTAAAAGTATTTTCAGTTCGGTTTTTTTTACTCCAAAATCAGGTTTTTTCGAAAAACATAAGAGAGTAGTAATTTGTAGAAAATTGAAAGACGAATCCGAAAATATCATGACTCTTACCGTAAAGCAGTGGCGTACTATTTTATTTAGAAAAATATGCTACCGACAATGTTTACATAAATACATGTGCCCAATTTCAAATTATTTCACTTAATAGTTTTTAAATTATTTAAAAAAATTAAAAACATTTTTTTAAGTTTAACACCCTGTATCTTTCTAACGAAGCGTCCTAGATAAAAACTTTATAGGAAAGACTACCATTAAAATTCAATAAAGAATACAAGGTTTCAATTTTGGTCGCCGTTTGTGAATCACCCTGTATATCTCATACTCTAGTCGAATTAGTTTGAACCTGAAAAAATTATTAGTACCTAGACATTTTAATGACAGGGAAATAAGTGGCAATTTTATGTTTTTTCACTTTTTTTTACTGTCCACCAAAATTTAGACGAAATATCGGGATATTAGTTATTTTATGTTGTAGACAATTAAATTACCTACAATTTGAGGTACCTAGAGTCATTTTTCGCTAATTTGTTAACTGTAAAATAAAAGTCGAACGCGGAAATATCAGTTTTCGAAAATTGCGCATTATTATTGCAAAAATCGATGGATGTTGATGAAATTTATGGAAAAGACGATCAATCCAAAGACCAACATGTGTGCCAAACGCTAGTTCAATATTGACCTTGAAATTATTGCTTCAGATATTTTTTAATTAATTTCATTCGTTTTTTTGCAACTAAACGTTAATTTTAGAAGTTAATATCGTAGATATAGGTTCTAATAATTGAAATCGAAAAATAAATATTTCAAAAATTTGAAATTAAGTTGCTCTTTACATACTAACAAAGTAGGACGTTCAAAACAGCGTTATAAACAAATTGTCCCAGGGTCAGGCAAAAACCGCTCGGGAATTCGCTCTTTTTGTATTAAATAGAGATTATTTTAATTCGTTATAACGCGCAATAAAATGTCTACTAATCATTTTTTCAAATTTTTAGGTTTTATGATCTAATTCGACTGGAGTATTACTGCAATGTGGCGACAATAAAAAAAATAATATTTTTATAAATTACTTACAATCTAATTAAGTTTATGTATTTTATTATTATGTAGGTACCTTTATCAGTCTTTTCCATTTTGTTATATTATTAATTAACTTCCAATTGCAAGAAAAGGAAAAGTCAGATACTTAAAATACAGGGTGATTTACAACTTATCCAAAAAAAATTTGGGAGTAGATGTGGCATGAGAAATGGAGTCAATATCGTAAAAAAAATTTTGTAAAATCCTTATAGTTTCCGAGAAAAAAATTATTGAAGTTGTAGTACATTCAACCATTACATAGCTGGACAACTGTAGACTCTAGCGTCATTCGCAATACGCGTGGAGAGCCACGTGGCCTCAGCGACTCAGAATACTGAAATTTTAAAATCGTTGTTGCGATAATGTTTACCTGTTACCTGTGGTATTTACAATAGTTTTTTTAGTGTTTTGTTAGTATCAAAAATGGTTTGCGTGTATAGCAACTGGTAGTTGATGATATCGTTTTAATTTCTGGTGAAACAAGACAACATTTACGTTAGTTCGTAAAAACTGAGTAAGACGAACCCAAATGTGTTTACACATCGGTGGATGAAATTTTGAACAGTTGTTGTAACATCGGTTATGTCAAAGTATTTTATTATTTAGACACAAATTAATTTTATTAATTAATAGTAACGGCAAAATCAGTTAAATTTGCTGATATAAAATAGGCGCTATAAAATTATATTTATTTCTTTCCTTGCGAAAGTTTTTNTATTTTATTATTATGTAGGTACCTTTATCAGTCTTTTCCATTTTGTTATATTATTAATTAACTTCCAATTGCAAGAAAAGGAAAAGTCAGATACTTGAAATACAGGGTGATTCACAACTTATCCAAAAAAATTTGGGAATAGATGCGGCATGAGAAATGGGAGTCAATATCGTAAAAAAAAATTTTGTGAAATCCTTATAGTTTCCGAAAAAAAATATTATTGAAGTTGTAGCACATTCAACCATTACATAGCTGGACAACTGTAGACTCTAGCGTCATTCGCAATACGCGTGGAGAGCCACGTGGCCTCAGCGACTCAGAATGCTGAAATACGATTTTAAAATCGTTGTTGCGATAGTGTTTACCTGTTACCTGTGGTATTTACAATAGTTTTTTAGTGTTTTGTTAGTATCAAAAATGGTTTGCGTGTATAGCAACTGGAAGTTGATGGATATCGTTTTAATTTCTGGTAAAACAAGACAACATTTCTGTTAGTTCGTAAAAACTGAGTAAGACGAACCTAAATGTGTTTACACATCGGTGGATGAAATTTTGAACAGTTGTTGTAACATCGGGTATGTTAAATTAGGTATTTTATTATTTAAAAACACAAATTAATTTTATTAATTAATAGTAACGGCAAAATCAGTTGAATTTGCTGATATAAAATAGGCGCTATAAAATTCTATTTATTTCTTTCCTTGCAAAAGTTTTTGTCCGTTTTTATCACACTTTGTAGTCATGTCGGTCGCATTGGGAAAGGTCAGGTTTTACAGTGGACCAGTTTCCAGTGCCGTGCAGAAGTGTATTTTTAAATCATTTTCGAACTGCCCTTTTTGATTTTTTCTTTACAAAATTGGGTTTGTAAGAGTCGTCTGTACATCCAAATTTTTTTTTTTTTGGATAAGTTCTGAATCACCCTGTATATAGAGGACGAAACGGCATTGAGCTAATCTGGGTGAATATAAAAACTTATGTAGTAAGAAATAACACAACATTAATAATTAGGAAATGTAATATATCCTCCAATATTTTCAAGTTGACCTTGGCTTGACCTTGAAAACTAAAATCAAGGCCAAATTCATTCATTCAATGATTTCTTGGTATCCTACAACATTTATCTGAAACTTTTTTGATAAGAAAGTGTCTTTTTATAATTAAAACTTCAATTTTTCAGTTGCCACACTTCCTCTTCCCTTCGAACGGCCATACTACGAATCCTGCCCAACTACATAGCCTCTTACATACCCATAGCCACGGTGATGGTGGCCAACCCGTGCCTGTACCACCACTCCACGAAGGACTTGGAAAACATCATCACGAGCACCTCCGGTCAGTTCACCAGCAGGGAAAGGGAGATCATCGACGCGATAAAAATAAAATTTTCCGTGATAAACGTGATATTTTACGTCTGCTGGCTGCCCAATTTACTCAACGGCATCCTCCTGTGGACGTTGTGGTTCCACGTACCCGCAGACTGCGTTATTGTTTTGTGGTACATTATGGTATGTATACGGGTTACTAAAAAAATCAACATTCCAAGAAAATCAATCAATTTGTCATATTTTAGGCTCTGATGAACCCGCTGCAAGCCCTCTTCAACTGCTTGGTTTACAGGCGATGGAGTAGCGGGTCCGAAAGGGTGATTTTACCCTGGAGGCAATTGGACGGGACCGAAATAAACAAAACCACCTCGGCGAGCACGGAGTCTTCGCAGAGTACAGCGAGGGAAGAGATTTATCCCCTCCTCCAAAGCACCCCCACGAACAGTATAAACGGGTACAAAAGCTTCCCATAAAAATGTGCGTAAAATTCAAATCCTATAAAAGTTATATGGCGAGTGTAGTTGTGTATGTACATATAATTTTATTATATTTGTATCAATGTGATTTTTGTAATTTTATAGAAATAATAATTTCTAAAATTTTAGTACTTATTTGTATTTTTCAAGCTCTGGTCATTGCAGAACTGCCTACTGATTTATAAAGTTAGAACTGAAAATAAATGTTAAATTTAATTTTTTTATTTACAACTTGCAGCTCCAGTTGCAAACACAAAAATTAGCAAAACAAAAATAAAGGAACTGGATCTACAACACTTTCGGCAAATCAAAAATAACAAATTTTCCAAATTAAAAACAATATGATTAAAGAAATACTACAAAGACAAAAAATGAGGATGGTTGAAGATATACAGGGTGGGCCATTAGTGTGAGAAAGTAAAATAACTCCTTTGTTACTCATAATACAGAAAAAAAGTTTATATAAAAGTTGTACAGAATCAAGACACCTAAACTGCAAAATTAATTTGATACATATAGGGTGATGAGTAAAAACGGGACACGGCAAATATTACATTTTTTAAATGGAACACCCTGTATATTTTTAAATATGTGGATTTCCAAGAAAATTCTATATATGGCAATATAAACAGTTTAACATTTTAGTGCGGGGTTGCCAAGTTATGTAGAAAACTTGGAAATTTTGGAAAAAACATGACCTCGAAGAAGTTGTATTAACTTTCAACTACCAACACTTGGAGCAAAAATATTTGACAGAGTTATAGGCAAATGCTAGGCAAATACTCCTATATTAGCTAATATCGATATTTCATACGGGACATTTTTTATAATACGATCATTTTTAGAAAGTTTAAACTTGATTTTCTAAAATTTTTCAAATGGAACACCCTGTATTTTATCATTCTATTTTATTCACATATCAGTCCACTTTAACTTTGATTAAGCATGTTCTATATCCAAAATTGTTTTTAAAAAATAGCAACATTTCTGAAAAAACTTTTTTATTATTTTATAGAATTCCACAAATAAATATTAACTAATAAAGTTAACTCAAAACGGAATGATAAATTATGAACTGACAAGTTGATACAATGTGACAGTTTTTTTCCAAAAGCCATTTCGTGCGACCGAAAATAATAAAAATTAAGTTTTTTCCAGAAATCTTAAAAACTAACAAATTTAGATGTAGAACATGCTTAATAAAAGTTGAAATGGAGTGATATGTGAATAGATTAGAACAATAAAATACAGGCTGTTCCATTTGAAAAATGTTAGAAAATCAAGTTTGAACTTTCTTAAAATGATCGTATTATAAAAAATGCCCTGTATTAAATATCGATATTAGCTAATACTGGAGTCTTTGCCTAACATTTGCCTATAACTCTGTCAAATATTTTTGCTTCAAGTGTTAGTAGTTGAAAGTTAATACAACTTCTTCGAGGTTTTTTCCAAAATTCGAAGAATTTTCTACATAACTTGGCAACTCCGCATAAAAATGTTAAACTGTTTATATTGCCATATTTAGAATTTTCTCAGAAATCCATATAATTAAAAATATACAGGGTGTTCCGTTTAAAAAATGTAATATTTGGCGTGTCCCGTTTTTACTCATCGACCTGTGTGTTTCAAATTAATTTTGTCCTTTACGTTTTTTGATTCTGTACAACTTTTATATAAATTTTTTTTCTGTATTATGAATAAGAAGGGGGTTATTTTACTTTCTCACACTAATGGCCCACCCTGTAGATTACAAATAAAAAATATAATGCAAAAATGTTATTAAAAATATTCGATTGACCTAATCTAACCTATTCTAACCTAATTTAACCTAATCCATGCTCAAGGTCGCTAAAGTACAAGAAAATCAAAGTCTGGTCGCCCAGTTGAAGAATACGCACGCGGGCAAACGGCAAACAAACACAGCCGGACTGGGCGACCCAGCCATAAATTCGACAAATTGCCTAGCAGTGCAGTGCAGCAATGCGGAATTCGGTGTGATTCAGGTAATTTTAATTTATTATAGGCACCTTCTATTAATCATTTATATTACAGAAATAAGAGGGATATTTTGTTTACTAATATTATTACAACATGGCATTTTGGAGACGTTTTGAAACGGAACAAAACGAAATACCGCTAGACAATATTGAATCAGTAGAACCGGTTGTTGATGAAACAGATTTAGAATTTAAAAATAAAGATTTACATGTTCAATGTTTGCGTCTCATTTTAAATATTTACGATTGTTTAAAAAAGGAAGAAAATGAAAAACTTGGTAATGAAATTATAAATAGAATTCACATATTAACTAAAGTTCACAATTTTTCGAATTATTAAACAAGGTGTTATAGATCATTGCGTAAAGAGGAAGCGAAAACAAACATCTAAAAATATCGATGACATGACGCGAGCGCGAGACGTAATTCGGTGGACAGTTTATAATTTATATAAAGAAAATTGAAGACATAAATAATTAAAATATGTTGTTGGCCAAATGAACATATAATAGAAATTTTCTACACATTATATACAAATTTTTATTTTTTTTTAGCTTTAGCAGAAAACTTTTTTAGGGACGCCCATGAAAGTCATTAAATTTTATTGATAGGCTTTTTTATACATATTCAACTAACTTCAAAAAGACTATACTTGTAAAAGTAATATGTAGAGTGGGAAAGAGAAACTGCATTTTGCAATGATTTTAAAGGTATCTATATCTGATCAATTTTAATACAAATTATACAACATAATCGCAACCTTTTTCTAAATAATTACCACCAAAAGAGCAACACACCTGCTTGTATAAAAAAATATATATACCTACCTACTTACAAATAAGAATCTAAATTTGAAGTATTTTTTAGATTAGATCAGATTATCTCTGGCAGTAAAACTAAATTTTTGTCGCATACAGGAAAAGGTAAACTCATTTTTAATTGTACATTTCCTTCCTGTCGCCTTTAAATTGAAACCGAGGACACTATTTCTGAATGTGAAAGTATTTAGTAGTTCTAAATGACGATTTAAACCTACTTAATAGATTTCATAATACAACGTTTATGTTTATGATGAGATAAATGTTAACAAGTCTTACTAGATATTTTAGAAATTCAAAAAAATATTAGAGGACGACACTGAAAGTAACCACCGCAACTTATTCAGGCTGAATAGTATACCTTCTGACGCAAATATCAACATATGCAGCGATCTCTTTCTCCCCAACGGTAATCTATCTATCTGTCTCGTTTTATTACCATGAATCAAATGTCAAAATGATCATCTTTTCCCAGGAAGACGATTTTTTTTTATTATTTATTAAATGTTTACATGAACAATATAGTGAGAAAAAACAGTAATTGCATTCAAACAAGTTATTGAATCAACAGTTACGAGTTAAAAACTATTATTAACATGTACAATGCTACAATTCTGGAAAAAATCGGGTAAATTATTTAAGACGTATATTATTTTTAGGTTAGATCATAATTTCCTTTTAAAAAATTATAGGTCACGACAAAAATCGCCCAAATTTTTCATCGACAGCTTTCTCATCTGTAGATAGACGCTCTCCCAAACAAGGATCATTAGAAAAAGAAAACCAAAACTGTAATGCGAAACGAAATGATCCTTTGCCTTTAGCATCCTTTGACGATGAGGGTCTTTTTGACATAGGTAAGTACAAAGTTGCAGCTCACGGATTTTCAGTAAAGTTATGTTTTATTTCTTTTAGGAGAATTTGAATCTTCTAAAGAAAGATCGCGACTATCCAAAACGTTACAAGAAATAATATCGGATAAAAGTGCCCTTGGATATTTCATACAATATATGGAATCTAGAAACGCCTCTCCATATATACTATGTTGGTTAGACATAGAAACATTCAAATCGGACTTAAACCATTGTAGTGAGAGTGTTAAAAAGGGTTCAAATTTTTCTCCAGTGCCAAATAGTCAGACAGATCATGACAGTCTATCTGTGAGTACCGACTGTGATTCTTACACGGCTGATTCAAACAGCTTGTGTGACTTTTCAACAGCCACACTATCGGAAGTGAAAACACCTCTTGAGTTCAACGGCTGTGATAGGGACAACAGTGATAGTAGCATTAAGTTGAAAACACTAAGTGAAGATATAAGTGTTAGTGAAAAAAAGAATGTACAAAATACGGTAAACAATGCTCTGGTGATATTTAAAAAGTATATCGCGCAAGAAGCCCAACACAACATAAAGTGTTCGGAAGAAGTAAGGAAGGAAGTGATGGAAAATATTTGCAATAAAGAACGGGTGCTCTCTGGTAACTGTTTTGACTTGGTGCAAGCGTGCATATACGAAGTTATGGAGAACGAGTACTTCGCCGCATTCCTAGGTACGGATTATTTTTGTAAACATCAAATAGACGTGCTTACTAGCGGCAACGTGGTGCTGGAGGATATATTGTACAATGAAACTGCTTTGTTTTATTTCATGGAGTATCTGGAACAAGAAAACCAACGTTGCTTACTGGAATTCTGGATGGCCGCTTCGAACTTACAGCAACAACTGCATGACCAGAAGGAGTTTTATGACCCTGTGGAGGCGCAGAACGACGCTGTAGTCTTGTACGACAAATATTTCTCGTTGCAAGCCCACTGCCCTCTCGGATTTAGCGATAAGGTGCGGTTGGCCGTCGAACAGAATATTTGCGGGGAAAACGGCTTGATACTCGACTGTTTTCATTTGCCCTTGAAAATAGTAGAGAAAGTTCTCGAGAAGAATTACTTGAAGCCGTTCCTAGCGTCTCAGTTGTTTTACAAGTATTTATCGGATTTGATAAACACAGTTCAATCAAACGGTTATTCTACCAATATCGAACGTAACAAACACTCACCCTCAGACTGTAGCAGCGAGAAAAGTTTCGGTCAGAGTACGTTTCTCGCATTAGAAGTCCCTTATAAACAGACTAAAAAAGAGAAAACGACAGACATGAGTATCGACACAAGAGAACTGTACGACCCGGATTCTCTTTGGAAACGAAGGAAAAACCACAGGCTTTCCCTAGGGCGAGTCAGTGAGCTGGGCAAGTACGAAACTGACTTCGAGCCGGAACCCGACAGAAAGGAATTCAATTTGAAAGATGTGGTGAAAAAGTTTGTTAGTTTGGAGGAGGAACAGAAGAAGAAGGAGGAGATGGCTTGGCAAGTCGCCGAAATGATCGTTAAAGATATCACTAGTGTCACGTTAAATGATCATAACGGGTAGATTATAAGTAAATTTGTGGATTAAGATTCATTTTACAGATCGATTTATAACGAGTTAAAGAAGTACAAACCAGTTCAGATATTTTTTAGTGCCCTCACTTTTTTAATAAAAATAAAATTAATGTGCCACTAAAAACGGACGTTAGTTTTAAAGTTGATTTTTAGGTATGTAACTAATTTTAATAACCTTTGGTGTGAATTATAGGTTTATTCCTCAATAATGACGCTAGAATTCAAATTTTTAAAGTTATATATTCAACAGAACACAGTATATTCATAAAGAACCTTTATTTTTCTTAGTACTAGACAAGTTTGTTAACTGTAACAGACTGTCAACCCAAAAACAAATGAATGATAAATAGTACATTTAGCCTACCAGTAGTTATTTTAAACTTTTCGAATTAGCATAACCTCAACACGGACTGAAAGTGGGTGATTTTAAAGTAAAAATGTTATAAATGGTTTTCAATATACAGAGTGTTGAAATTTAAAAAAGTTTCACCTTTTCATTTATTTTGAATTTACTTTTTTCTGAACATGGAAACCCCTTGCTACCTCTAGCAAAAATGTAAGTTTATAAACAATTTCTATCAAATGCCCATGAAATTTTTTCTAGGCATGAGTGTTTAGTAACAAATTTTTATGGCACTACGAGGTGAGATAATTTCAATAAAATTTCTGTTTTAAAGTCATAATCCTGTAATTCAATAAAAATATCGTCAAAAATCAGTCTAGTTGTACACGGGAAAATCAACTTTCAAACTGTATAATTTTTTTTGTGGCGCAAAGCGATATTGGTATATTATTTTTCTGTAAGCACAAGTTCAATTTAGATATCTTTAAAATTATCAAGGCAAGAGCACTGACAATACAAAGATAGCAAAGGTCAACTGTGTGTATCTTTTATGGGATAAAAATTGTCCATGTTTAAGTATTCCCTTTAATTTTGTTCCACCTGATAAAAGTCGTACTTGAACCATTCTATTTATAGCACATTTTTTTTAAAACAAGGCATATCCTTCAAAAAAACTTTTTTTAATTAGGAATTTCTTACTTAAATACTTTTAAAAATATATTTTATTGCTTGGAAATATTTACGCTAGGTATATATTAATTTAAAAAGGAGACTAACACATTTTATTTGTTGCGAAGTATTGTTGTAAAATTTTAAAAAATGATTAACATTCCTAATAATTTGCGGTTTAAACTCTCTTCTGCAATGGAACCTAGTCATGTCATTTAGTTTTTATTTATCTTTATCAGATATGTGTGCGCTTCCCTTATTTTTAGCAAAACCTATGAACAAATTTTTTAAGACGTAATCATTTCTATTGTATAATTATATAATAGCTGTGTAATATAATTCTTAGAAGAGTTAGACACTATTTATATTTATATATATTTGAAGAAAAAATATGGTACTGTATTGCGAAATTAAATAAACTTATAATTTTAAAGGTTTTTTTTTTCTACCTTTTATTTGTTAAATAATATTTTTCTATGCAGTTGGTTCTTGGAAAATCTGGATGTATGATAATAAAAAATCTCCATTTGATAAGAATTTAATCCAATATCACCTTTAACAGAAATTTTAATATATTTCGCTAAGGATAGTAATAATAATAGTCTTGTTTTTTTATTCTTTCAATTTCTTGGGTCACAAATACAAAACTGTTTTGAGGGACTGTAAAGCAAGTAAGTCTATTGCTAGTCTAATTATAGACATAAATATATTTTTAGACAGAAACAAGTTCGAGCTAAAAATTATATTAAGAACCCTATCATTCGACAAGTTTTGTTAACATAGGACAATGAATCGGGGCTGTTGGAAGACTGATGAAAACGAGGAAGGTATAATTCGTGTTTTTTTTTATATTTTTTTTCTCACCCAACAGCTTTCCAATCATGCATATTTTTAAACGACTTTCATATGACTTCAACCTCATTATATTCACATCTCTGCTCTTTTTATAAGTTTTCCCTGTCTAAAAACGTACCAGAAATAGTATGTGACTTTTAGTGAATACCTTATTATAATTTACAGAAACTAGCTAGGACAAAAAAATAACGGTAATTTCAAGACAAGTTATGTGTTTTCTGTGAAATCTCATTCGTACACATCTACATCTACCTAAAAGTAGGTACTTCATTGTGTAACAGACGCAAAAAGTAATTATCCACACTAAAACGGATTTTATATGGTGCATACAAGTTTAAAACTTTCAAATTACGTTACAGATGATATAGGGAGATAATAATTTAATGATTCGATTTCGGAAACATTGTACGTGGTAAGAAATACTACACAAAGCTAGTTAGTCCTCCTTTGTTTTTTTTTTAATTTCGATATTTTCCAGGTGGAAAGTTTTAATTTAAACACCCATATGTACAACACAAAATTATTTTTCCCTTAGTAAAATATAGTTTTTTCAAAATCAAAAATAAAATGATATATGCATATTTACCAGATATTTTTTTAAATTTTATTTTACATACTTGCTACTGATTCCAAAAATCCATTAGGTGTGGATAAATAATAAAATCAAAGTCAACTTCTCAACAGTAGTTTGAATGTTTTACAGTGCGGAGGGCTAAATCCGACCGGCATCACAATTTTTCCAATCATTTATTCACGAAACTATATTCTTCCAAAAGTACAGGTTCAAAAGGTATTTCAGCAAAAAGTTTGACGTTTGAAAACTGTCCTGGTCACAGTCCATACACAAGTAACGTTTAGAAAAATGTGTTGGGGACACACCCTTATCGATTATTAGTTGTTACAGTGCCCGTTAGATTTTTCTAATATTTTAGGTTTTTGAGTGACCCACTGAAACATTTCAAAGATCAAAATGTGGTCACAATCAAAAAGACATAACTTCAAGAGTGAGTTATGGAACGAAAGGTACAAAGAAAAAGATACAGGTGCCAAAGGTATTTGTTATAAGAAGCGTATGCTAAGCTGTCTTTATATCACAGTCCTTTAAGAATGTGCCCGCTAATAGCTTCTTGTTTGATTGACTGCTACTAATTTTTAAATAACACTTGCAAGTGTGGCTATTATTAAAATATATATGTAATAAGATTATTAAAAATAAGTATTAATTATTGTTTGTGCAATAATTTTTTTCCAAGTTGTTCTAATGGTTTTAAACACTTAATGAATAATGTTTAACTAATAAAGGGCAAAGTTAACCGTTTTCTGCAGATATATTTAATTAATGTGCTAACTGGCTTGGATTGATAATTTCTTCGATTAGACATATAATTGGGTACCGGTACCCCATAATAAAAAATTTTTATATGCTCTAGCTGTATACATCGATATAGAAGAAGAAAAAGAGGATGACGATGACGGCAAAGAATACTCGAAATGGTCAGAATTGCCCGATTTACTTTTGGAAAAAATATTTTCTTACCTCGGCATTAGGGAAAAGTACTATGCGAGCTTGGTATGTCGCAACTGGTACAGGGCGTTTCATTTACCGTACGTATGGAACCGCTTCATTTTGCAAGACAACACTTTGACCAGAGCTAGGTTTAATTACTATTCCGGTTGGCAGGTATGTTGTATCAATGATTTATAAAATATCGCAATATTTCATTGACACCAAAGAAGGTAACAAAATATACTTTCCTTTGTTTAATACGCAAAAAATATTACTTGTCCTTCACATCACTATTTACCCTACTTTATCTATTATCTTGTAATTACTTGTCAAATATAAAAAATCAAATCTAAAGAGATATCTTTGAAACAGTGCAAACAATATGTTAAAGCATAATTACTTTGGCAAAATAAATAGAAATATATAGGGTGTCTCGGAAATAATTGAAAAAAAGAGAATGAAATGGTACAGCCCCTTGGTCAATTTTTCTCAAAAACCTGCGAATGATTTTGTACTTTTTTAAATTTAACGTATTTTTTAGTTTTATCTAATATTTTGTGAAATACAAGGGCTATCTTTGAATATGCTTTACTCAATATAACCCAGTGCATACCCTATTGGAAGCTACCACATGCACTGTTGTCAAATCTAGTCACTTTTGATCATATACATGATTTTCACAATATCAAACAGAAATTTAACAATGAAGATACACAAACACATCGAAATGAACCCTGAAATAAATAACTTATAAGATTGTACATTTACACTACACAGGACAGTAAACACCATTTAAAAAAATTAAAATTAAAAGTAATAAAATGCAACACTTCTATATAAATTCTATTTTGATTCCAACAAGAACTAATACTTTACATAGAAAGATGCTAAATATAATAAAATGAAATGGTGACATATTCGAATATTCTGTCAAAAATATCAATTGTTTAAAAACACTCCAACATTTATTTAATATTGTAGAGGGTTAGCCTGATGGATTAATCTGACAACTTATTGTGAGTTTATTATTGAAATTACAAAAGTTTTAGCTTTTTTATGAATTTTTATAATTTTTTTTTTTAATGGAACACCTTTATATATTAGTGCATACTTAGCTTCGTTAAATTTTTCTCATTTATATATAATATGTATATATTATGTATAATATGTTACTGTTTGATTCAGGATTTTTCGACATATTTCAGTTTAAAACTATTTTTGAAAAAATAGAAAGTAAAGAATGACCGCAAAAATTGCCCGTTTTTTGGCAATTCGCAGAGAACTGAAGAAAATAGATAAAAATATGTTTTTGGTCTCAAATTACTTGTCGTAAAAAATTAAGATGAGCATAGCTTTTGGTTTTTTGAAAATTTTCAAAAATCACCCCTATTTAGGGGTTGAAAAGAGGCCCAAAATGAAGAATTGAATATAAAAATAAATATAAAAACTATTAGCATGTGAATTTTTCTATCGAATGATTCTTGATACAAAGAAAGATTTTTTCTCATGACTGAAATAAGGAGGTTGAATTAGAAAATCCACTCTAAAGCACGCTCAGGGGGTGGAATCATCCCCAAAAATAGAGAATATCAGAAATAATTAAAAATATATTAAGATAATTCACATGCTAATAGTTTTTATATCAATTGGTAATATTCAAATTAATTATTTTTGGGTATTTTTTTAATTATCTGTGAATTGTCAAAAACATGCAAAAATCACAGGTTTTTTGCGGTCACTCTTTATGTTTGACGGAGCGCAGTGGCTATGGATGAGGCACGCGGAACAAACAAATGACTTTGACAGAAGTTTATTTATCATCATTAATTTATTTCCTATAACAAAGGAATAATTTTTAGTGAAAACGAAAAATTTGAAGTTATCCATTTATTTTATGATAATAATAAAAATCATTCTTAACTTTAACAAGTCTTAACTACCAACCAACTAAAATTATTATTGATGCACTATGTATAATCATCATTAATTTTTCAGAACTGCATTTAGTATGAAATGGGAATTAAATGCACTTAAATTTTGTATATATTGATCAAATTTATGTCTTAGTTCATCTAAGTTTACACTAGTTTCCTTATAAACCTCGATTTTTAAGTAACCCCAAAGAAAACTGTCCGAAGGTGTAAGGTCTGGGCTACTTGAAGGCCATTGAATATTTCCTCCATTACCAATCCACAAATCAAACCTATTATTTAAATCCCCAGTCAAAGCACCTTCATAAAATAGTGGGCCAATGATTTTATTTCTCAATATACCACACCAAACATTAAACGATGTGCGTCTGTGACTTGGAATTTCCCTATTACAGTGAAGATTTCATTTGCCCAGGTATGAGTATTTTTTCCATAAAATCTTTTCAAAATAGTTTAGGTCGCTATTTTTTTTATTTTGGGTGAGTTTTTAGACCGGCATAGTTTTATAGGGGCCGTATTTATATTTATGTAACATTATAATAATTTTACTTTGGCTTGTGGCCTTTGTACAATAATTTAATATTTGAATTTACCATGATAAACCTCGAATGAATATTTGCTTACCTTGAAAATATAGTAATATAGTTAGTTTTAATTCTTCATTTGGAATAATTCTTCGTTTCTGTTTTCCAAGAGATTTTGTTTCTCTAAAACTTTGCTCAATATTGTAAAATGCAGCTCGAGATGGAATTGGAAACCCGGGATGCAAACGAGCATACTTGGCACGCGCTACATTCACATTATTATTATTCTTGTAAAATAAACGAATAACTTCAAATTTTTAGTTATTTCTTTGTTAAAATAGTTTGTTATAGGAAATAAATTTAATGATGATAAATAAACTTCTGTCAAAGTCATTTGTTTGTTCCGCGTGCCTCGTCCATAGCCACTGCGATACCTTAGACATAAATTTCCCTTCTGTCTTTTCAAAAATAGTTTTAAACTGAAATATGTCGAAAAGTCCTGAATCAAACAGTAACATATTATATATTTTTGAAAAGAGAAAAATTTAACAAAGCTAAGTATGCACTAATACATAGGGTGTTGTGTTAAAAAAAAAATTTAATTTAATGATTTCCATTATTCAATTGTTTTTTCGAATACTGTATTATAAAAATTCATAAATAAAAAACTTTTTTGTAATTTCAATAATAAACTCACAATAAGTTGTCAGATTATAGTGACTAACCCTGTACATTTAACCCACCTTTTTAATTTGCAGTACGTTCTGGACCACCTTCGTTGCCAAATGTGTCTCTCCACGGTGGGCAAGAACATCAAATACCTAACGATAGAACCAATGCTAAACTTTTATAACTTGTACGAGTTCATGAACATGATTTCGTGGTACACCGAACAACGCGAGGAAAAGGAAAACGTGGAAATAGGCATAGGCAGCAACATACAATCCTTAAAATTCACCTTTCCCTGCAACATGACGACCAGAGAGGACACTGAGAGGATTCGCCTGTTTGGCACCGGCGGCAAACTCTTGGCCGCCTTAAAAAGACTCATGGGCAACTTGAAAAAGTTGCAATGGCTAGAACTGACGGATTTAATGCTAGATCCCAAAGAAGCGCAATACCTGTTGGACGAAGTTTGTGAAACTTGTTGTCTAACGCTTCGCAATCTGCATATCGTCAATACCACCAGGGTGCAGTACCAGATGCTGCATGTGGGAGTATTTCTAAACTTGCGAGTAAGCCAAACGTATATCTTTAATAATTTTACAGGGTGTAATAATAAGCGCGGGTCAAATAATCTTTTTATACACTCTGAGTTGTTTTTTAGGAGTTGATTATCAGTCCCCAAAACTTGGGCGATGATTTAGTCGAGTTGCTCAGCTTTACCAAGTTAAAACATCTACACATACTACAAAACAGGTATACTCCGAACGATATCAATATCAAACCGGTGTCCCCACAAGTTTGGAAAAAGTGCCGACAAAATAATCCCACTTTAAGTGTTCACTTACAACTCGAAAGCGTAAAGGAGAAACCAATTATCTGGCAAGAAAACGCACCTGCGAGGACTGTTTTGTACGACTCGCCACATATCGGAGTAAGTTAATAATAAAGGCATATACCTATTACACTTTATCGATGTTTTGCCATTTTTATCAAGTTAAAGTTAGCCATTTTTAATATATTAAAAGAAAGTAAAGTACAAAATCAGTCAAGTTATATACAGGGTGGCCAATTGAAAACGAAACGGAACTATTTTCAGGAACTGCGTCTAGATTGTAGAAAAATGCTCAGACCCGTCGATTTTAGATTAAAGGGGGACATTCTTTGCTGGTATTTTTGACTCCGCCACTTTCACCCCCAAGCAAGGGTAAGCATCACCCAAAAATATTTAAATGGCATTGGGGGTTGAGTAATATTTCTTTCGAAAGCTCTTACAATTCTCTTTACAACAGACTTTAAATTTTATAATTCCGCCCAATACTTTGAAAAAAATTTACATTTTAAAATTTAATTTATGTTTAGTTACTTACTTACTACTTAGTTGATTAAATATTCAAACTGATTACTGCCCGCTTCCATACAAGAATAAAGATTTTGTTCGAAACGTTCGCGCATATTCCGAAGCATTTCCGGAGTGATTCGACGGCATTCGTCGACGATTTTTTGACGCAAATCTTCCAGCGACGCTGGCTGTGTTTTATAGATTTTACTTTTTAGGTATCCCCACAAAAAAAATCAACGGGCGATAAATCCGGTGATCGTGGAGGCCTCTCAATGCTGCCTCTTCTCCCAATCCAATTCCGTAGAAAAGGTTGATCCAAATACTGACGGACAATTAAAGCATAATGCGGAGGAGCAGCATCGTGTTGAAAAATCAAATGATCTTCATCATACTCTGGAACATTTCCAATAATATCAGTCAAGGCAGGGTCAATAGCGTCTTCCAGTAACTGCAAATACATTTCGACAGTCAAATTACCAGGTAGAAAAAAAGGACCCACCAGCCAGTCACCAAAAATTCCAGCCCATACATTTAATTTTTCCTGTTGCTGTGTATACACCTCGTGAAAGACTCTTGGGTTTGAATCGGACCAATAGCAGCAATTGTGACGATTTACCGTCCCGTTCAAGAAAAACAGATGTTAAAAAGGAACTGTGGATCGTTCCCTGCTCGCTCACTCATTATTTCGCAAAATTGCAAACGGCGGTCATAATCATCCTCATGAAGTTCCTGGACTAAATGTATTTTGTATAGATGGAATTTATTCTTCTTCAAAATGGTTTGTATGCTAGTTCGATTGATCCCAGACACAGATGCCAGCTGCCTCGTACTTAATGTAGGATCAAGATGAACTTGTCCCAAAACTGCAACTTCACTAGCTTCATTAACTATAGGTTTTTCAATTTCTCGTTTTTTATTGGCTACGTTCCCTGTCTCTTGAAATTTTTTTACTAACTCTAGAACATACTTCCTCCTGACATGTCGATCTTGATGTTGTTCATTAAATAGCTGAGCTGTTCTATTCGCACATTTATTGTTCATAAAGTAAAGCGAAATGATATCTACCCTTTCCGCAATGGAATAAACCATAGTGTTTAATTTTCAAAAACACAATTAAATAAACTACCAACCAACGCTTCCAAATAATACTAGAAAATAATTTGGAATCCACTAATTTTACGTTCATTGTGTGTGTATAGCATTCATTTCTGTTTTTTACAATTGTGTTTTTTTTACGAAAGTGATAACAAATCGCCAAAAACCAATGTAACGCAAGAAATACTAAATTTATACCATTGGCGTACTTAACTCGAATGACTGACATTTTTACCGTTACTAATTGTTTGTACATAAGTTTCAACTTTAAAATCAAAATTCTTAATAAGTATTGGGCGGAATTATAAAATTTAAAGTCTGTTGTAAAGAGAATTGTAAGAGCTTTCAAAAGAAATATTACTCAACCCCCAATGCCATTTAAATATTTTGGGGTGATGCTTACCCTTGCTTGGGGGTGAAAGTGGCGGAGTCAAAAATACCAGCAAAGAATGTCCCCCTTTAATCTAAAATCAACGGGTCTGAGCGTTTCTCTACAATCTTGACGCAGTTCCTGAAAATGGCTCTGTTTCGTTTTCATTTGGCCACCCTGTATAATAAAATCATACAATTATTAAAAAAATTGTATGTTTTGATCAAAAATAACTTACTTTGCAATTCCTTTTTTAAAAAAAAACGAATGTTAAAATTGAACGTTGTGTTTTATATGAAACCGAAGAATGTTTTAAATGTAGAGCTCTGAGGATGTAATAAATATGACGAAATGTTGACAAAGCGGTTTTTTGCTTCCTAAACTTCCAGATCAAAAAAGGAAGGTCCCAACTAAATATATAAATAAAAATAATGCATTAAATTTGTCTAAATGTGTATATTTTCAGCTGAGAACAGACGCGTTGGTGACAACCATTGAATTTTACCATGAACACTTGAGAATATACGGGCACAAGGGTATCCCTAGGTTCCACAGGTCTAGATCCTTCACAGAACGCATAGACGAAAACTTGATGATGCTCGTGCGACAATGCACATACTTGTCTACCCTTGTAAGCATTTAAATTATAAATGAAGAATTTTTCAAAAAAAAATTGTTAAGACTCTCCGTAAGCTTTTTTTTTATTTCAGGTTGTGACGGAACGAATATCTACGGCAACGGTTCTCCTTCTCGCTTACCACGGCAAAAACTTGAAATGGCTGTTCATCAGAGGGAACGCGGTTATTATAAAGACCGACTGGAAACAAGGTTCGGACTGGACTGATGAATTTTATTCTTGGTTAAAAGTCAATAGTCGGTCATATGCTTTAGTCGAAAAAGAGGTTTCCCAGATATTTGGGTACAAATGGAAATTTCTCACAGATAAAGAATTTTTGAGACTGAACGTAAATTTGCACGATTATTAAACTGTTATGATGAATTATGCTCATTAAAAACAAATTCTATTTTGTGAGGAACTTTTGAAAGGGACAAAGAATGATCCTGGATACACACACAGAAAATTGTTTGGATCGAGCAAACTCAGACACAGACAAGTTTTGTTTACCATGAATCCGAACAAAAATTAAAAATTTTAATCATTCGTTCAGCACGAAATCATTCACCATTTATTAACGAAAGTGAAAATGTGCATTAAAACTATTTTAGTAAAAGTAAATTTAAGCAAATTCAATGCCGATTAATATTAAGAATTGGTACTGGTGATTATGTTAACATGGAAGGAAGAATCATTCAGATTTTTTATTTAACCTTTTATTGTACAAGTACAAGTGTAAAGTATTTAAAAAATTATGCCACAAAAAATTTTGCTGACAAATATCATGCATCTCTACAACTTAAGAGACATGATTTAAACTAAATGGAATGTGTTTTTTTTTTCACTGCAAACCTACTTGCATTTTATCGATATATTTTTTAGACAAGTACGATTTTCTGAATAGCTTGTGATGCAATACGCAGATTAGTTTTAAGTAATTTATTACATGAATTAAAATTGTGAAATAAATTGTTTATATATTAAATAAAGAAATATTTAAAACATGCTTCTTTGTTTAAATCATAATTTCACTGAAGCAACAAAAATTGCAATAATAGCTAGAACTGTTTGCTTTTAAGCACAATATAATTTACTTCACCAAATATCGCCCAACATTACACAAAAATATAACAAGACATTATTGAAACTCGGCAAAAAAATTAAAAGACCAGAAAAATTTCCAATTTTTTTTTAGTGATTTTTGAAAAGATGTAACTTCACAAATAATGGTTGTATCGGGAAAAAAATGGAAGCATTTTGAGGCTTGAAGATTAAAATTTTGAAATCCTGCGATGAAAAATTTTACAATTTTTTTTTTTTCAAAACTACCCATGGGCTCAGAATATTTTTTTCTGGCTTAATCAATGTCAGTGTCATTTAGCCCAATTCATCAGCTTCAATTTGTTTTATTTTTATTTCCTGTACGATTATTTCTCGTTGAGATATCGGCTATCGAGTGGTCACCTTTTTTTTTAACTATTGATCGTACAGTGAACGGAAGGTGGATTTTAGAAACCTGAATCAATCCTCAATGGCCTTCTGTTGTGTTTGAGAAAAAATTTTTCTTTATACTCATTAATTTGAAAAAGTGCAAATAAAAGACTTTTTCTGCTGTCTTGGAAAATCAACGACTACCTTGCAAACATTGCGAAAAGTATCAATGTTTGTAAGTTATTTTTAGCTCAATACATGCTTATGAGGTCTGTATATTTTGAAATCGATCGGTCGAACCGTTTTCCTTTTCTGAATCGTCAGTTTTATAAAAAATTAAAGTAGGTTTATTGCTCCTTAAACATTAACATGAAACAAATTAAATTTTTTTGCATTATTTTTCTCACAATTTCGCGTTAAATACATATCAAATATGGAAAAAATATTCAAAATTTTGAAAAAAAACAAATATTTAATATTTCCAATGTCGAGAAAATTTTCTTTTGTCAAATTTAAAATACTTGTTTTCAAAATTTCAAAACTTTTTAAAATTTATTTGCGTCCTCTTTTTTACAATTTTACATTGAATATTTCAAACGTCGAGAAAAAATTTTTTTTTTTAATTTAAAAACTTCAAAATTTAGAATTTTTTTTTTCGGTTTGATATTAAGCAAAATATTCAAATTTTCAAAATTTTTTAAAATTTATTTACGTCCTCTTTTTTACAATTTTATATTGAATATTTCAAATATCGAAAAAAAAAATTTTTTCAAATTTAAAAAATTTTAATTTTCAAAATTTTAATATCAAATCGAAAAAAAAATTTAAATTTAGAAAATTAAAATGTTTTACATTAAAAAAAAATGTTTTCTTGACATTTGAATGTAAAATTGTAAATAAGACGCAAATAAATTTTAAAAAGTTAAAAATTCGAAAATTTTACATACTAAAACCAAAAAAAAAAATTCAAAATTTTGAAAATATTTTAATTTCAAAAAACAAGATTTTTTTCTCGACAATTGAAATATTCAATGTAAAACTGTAAAACAGAGGACGCAAATACATTTTAAAAAATTTTAAATTTTCAAAATAAAATTTCTTAAATTTCAAAAAAAAAATTGTTTTTCTTGACATTTGAAATATTCAATGTAAAATTGTAAAAAGGAGGACGCAAATAAATTTTAAAAGGTTTTGAAAATTAATAAATAAAATTTTTTAATTTCAAAAAAAAATGTTTTTCTCGCCATTTGAAATATTCAATGTAATATTGTAAAACAGGACGCAAATAAATTTTAAAAAGTTGAAGTTGAAAAAAGTTTTTTCCTCGACATTTGAAATAGGTATTCAATGTAAAATTGTAAAACGGAGGAAGCAAATAGATTTTAAAGTTTTGAAAATTGAAAATAAAATTACTTAAAAAAAAAAATTTTTTTTCCTCGACAATTGACAGGTATTCAATGTAAAATTGTAAAAAAGAGGACGCAAATAAAATTTAAAACGTTTTGAAATTTTGATAAAATTTTTTAAATTTCAAAAAAATTTTTTTTCTCTCCATTTGAAATACTTATTCAATGTAAAATTGTAAAACAGAGGACGTAAATAAATTTTAAAAAGTTTTGAAAATCTGAAAATAAAATTTTTTAAATTTCAAAAGAAAAAATTTGTTTTCTTCGACATTTGAAATATTCAATGTAAAATTGAAAAAAGGACGCAAATAAATTTTAAAAAGTTTTGAAATTTTGAAAATAAAAGTTAAGATTTCAAAACTAGAATATTCAAGCTTCAAGATGCTTTTTTTTTCTCGATATGACTGTTATTCACGAAGTTACAACCTTTCAAAAACCACTAAAAAAGTTTGAAAAATTTTTTTGGAATGCTTTTAATTATGTATGAAAATGTAATTATTCTTATAATCTTATAATTCATTTTGTGTCGTTCTCATTTGCTACATTCAGCCGATAGAATCGATGAGTGGAACCACGTTCTTTTATTCATCATTAGTATACAATGGATTATGTACAGCCAATCAGAACCTAGGATTGTTTAAATAGACCAATAATATTACATGGATAGAATTCATCGCATCAAAACGATGAATATAAGAACACGACCTAACTCATCGATTCTGTTGGCTGAATGTAGCCATTGTTTCCATTGCTTCCCAAACTATGCTTTCGCTGCTACTCAATGCCTACAAAAAGGTACTTTGTGTCTACTGCTGTAGGTCGCTCTATATGGTATAACCTATATGTCATCTTAAATGTCATCGCTACTCATCTGGCACACAACATTCCTTTGTACCTAACAACAAAGAACCTACCAATCTGTAACTGAAAGCTTGACTAAACGAAATATGTCGTGATCCTTTAGCATTGTCCCAATTTTCAAAACTTTGACATTGTAGGTACTTAAAACCATGTTTCCTTATTGACCTCTGCCAATATATGAGTTTAATAAATTTTGACCCAGGATAAAAATACTACATAACGCGACTCACCTTTTATTCATTTTTGGGTATATTAATGAACATCTGCGCATACATATGCCCTAGAGTTTTTATGTTCCTTTGCATGATAATTCTTAAAGTATTCGTATAAACTTCCGGCGGCCTGGCGAGAATCGGGTCCCTCCAGTGTATCCCGTTTGTATCGCAACCGAACAATGCAGGGGACGGGATGTGGTCGCGCATATACAACCAAATGGATTCCCTTAGAATTGCCACGATCTGAAATTTATTTCCATAGTATAGCTAGTGCTTGCAGTTAAAATTACGGAGCTCACCTCGAAGCACTTTAAATGCGGAATCACATCTCTAATACTAGAAAGGGGAGGAGGTAAAAGTTGTCCCAGTGCCATAACATCGATTACTTTTACGGTGGTGTCCATAAGGCTCTTGTAGTTTTCCGACTCGTCGGCCTTACTTTGTTCCCCCATGCTCTTCCACTGATGTATCAAGGTGGCAGTTAACGCCCTTAATAAAACGGAACAATAGCAGATTGCCGGTCGATAGACCGCCACCAAACTTAAAAGTTCCCAGAGTAGGGGTGTATTCGTGAACATCCTCCTAATAAAAAGGTCCCTTTCCATTGTAACCTAAATGTATTCAATTTTTTGTAATTGATATACAACATAACGAACCCTTTCCTGTCAAAAGTTATAACCAGAGTTTGGAACCACGGAGTTTACGTATGAAATCCTCAGGGCAAGCGTTGCTTTTTTTTAATCCAATAGACCAGGGCGGATCTGTCGAAATATCCTACTTCTTGGATGTAAGAGGAGGCAAGCTAATTTTTGCCGGAATAACTTCAATACAACTCACATAATAAAAGTGTAGATCCCTAAATCTGGGCGAGGTCCGGAACATTTTCAAAATTGCAAAAATGTTTAAAAATTTTATAAAAATACCTATTTTATCTGAGTTTTTTACTTATATGGACCCTATGCATTTTGGAACAATATTTAAGAGGGAAAAAGTTTTAGAATTGAATTTTTTCACAATATACTGTAAGTTAAAAATGTTTAAAGGACCCCGCACAAACCTTATGTGAAATTCCGTTCGGTCGATTTTAATGAAATTTTGGGAATAGGTTGTTTTGTTATGAGGAACAAAAGTCTTCATGGGCCCAAAGTTCGCTAATGTACAGTTTTCGAGATATTCGATGTTAAAAGTTGATTATGCGAATGCCTGTCAAGCACGTGTTTAAATGCGTAAAAGCTCCATGAAGCTTCTTAAAAACTGTATAATACGTATATATTCGTCTAGATAGTGCGTATCCATTCGTTTGTGTGTGTGTGTGTGTGTGTTGATCTTGATCAATTATATATTTTATTTCAGTTATTAGCGTATGATTGTATCCAAAGTAACTCCAGAGTAACACCCAAGATAGAGTAGTCGAAACAACTTTAGGATACAGTTTCTCGCGTGTTTTTAAATCAGTATTTCAAAATATATATCGAAAAATAGGGTGTTTTTAAATATACTTATTCTATTAGAAAAAAATCTTCTTTATTGAACATCGTAGTTTAGATATCCAACTGTGAGTAATCTATCGATATGGATAGCAGAGAATATTTTAATGTGAAGATATTAGAAATATTATACTATTATTTATGAGTACCTCAAATATTTAGAATGTTGAAAAATATCAGTTTCGTTGGACTTATTGTCAAATAGTTCTTACTTGATATTACTGTTCAATTACCATTCACTTGCAGTTTTTGGTGTTATACTCTCGATATTGCTTTGGTCATTTTTTCATAGGTGTGTTCATTTTATAATTAGCAGTTCAGCTTGTTGCAATATAAATGGCTTTCAGATTACAAATACAACGTTATAGTTGCGATCGGGATATGGTACATTTAAATAGAGTGGTAAATGTAGATGTTTTTGGAGATATTGCTATAAATCGACGATATGACGCAGGTCTCCCTCCAGCAATTGTTACACCTGAGAGTCGAATATGTAATAATTGCTCTATCTACTATTTCAATTTCACGACGAATAGTTTGGAAGCAATTATTACATATTCGAGTCTCGGGTGTAACAATTGCTGGAGGCAGACCTGCGTCATTTCGTCGATTTATAGCAATATCTCCAAAAACATCTACATTTACCATTACCATTCTATTTAAATGTACCATATTTCGCGGGGCGAAAGCCCGATCGCAACTATAACATTGTATTTGTAGTCTGAAAGCCATTTATATTGCAACAAGCTCAACTGCTAATTACAAAATGAACAAACTTGTGAAAAAATGACCAAAGCAATATCGTGGGTATAACACAGCAAAAACTGCAAGTGAATGGTAAGTGAACAGTAATATCGATTAAGAACTATTTGACAATAAGTCCAACGAAACTGATATTTTTCAACATTCTAAATATTTGACGTACTCATAAATAATAGTATATTTCTTCACATAAAATATTCTCTTCTATCGATATCGATAGATTACTCACAGTTGGATATCTAAACTACGCTGTTAAATAAAGAATATTTTTTTACAGAATAAGTAGGTATATTTAAAAACACGCTATTTTTCGATGTATATTTTAAAATACTGATTTAAAAACATGCTAGAAACTGTATCCTAAAGTTGTTTCGACTACTCTATCTTGGGTGTTACTATGGAGTTACTTTGGATACAATCATACGCTATAATAACTCAAATAAAATATATAATTGATCGAGAAGAATAGCTAAGTGTGCTGACCAGATTGCACGTGAATATAGAAGTATTACTATAGCATTACTCCGAGCCTCTTCGTTTATTTGTTTATGAAAAGTATACACATACACACACGCACGCACGCGCACGCACACACACACACAAACGAATGGATACACACTATCTAGACGAATATATACGTATTATACAGTTTTTAAGCTTCGTGGACCTTTTACGCAACTAATAAGCATTTAAACACGTGTTTGATACGCATTCGCATTATCAACTTTTAACATCGAATATCTCGGAAACTGTCCATTAGCGAACTTTGGGCCCATGAAGACTTTTGTTCGTCATAACAAAAACAACCTATTCCCAAAATTTCATTAAAATTGACCGAGCAGAGTTTCCCATAAGTTTTGTGCAGGGTCCTTTATTGCAATGTTGCAAAATAGCAATAATTGATGAAAAAAAGGCAAAATAATAGTTTTTTGGATACTTTTTTTTAAATTTTTTAATTGCTATGAGGGCATTCTAATTTTGGTAAAAAAAAAACTTTAGAGTATAATAATATAACACACCAAATTTCATTAAAATCGGTTGGATAGTTTTCGCAAAATAATTTTTTGAAAAAAATTTTCCAATTTTCAAAATTTTGCACAGCCAAATAAAGCATCTAGATATTTGAAAATTTTTTCACATAGAAAATACTGCTCGACCTTTCAAATGGTTTTTGAAAAATTGAAATCGGTTGATTAGGACGGCCACAGTAATTTTTTAAAGTTAAGAGCGTTTTTTTATTTTTAAACAATTAGATTACATTTATCAATTTGCAATTTAGTGTTTTTCAAAATTTATAATTTTAAAGTACTATTTTTTTTTAATTTTATCTGTATTTAACAAAAAAATTAATTTCTAAATATTTTTTTTTAATTTGTTTAAACAAAAATGATTTAAATCATTGTAATAATTATAACTAAATAAATTCATATTTAGTGTTGAAATATATACATAAACAAATCTTTTCATTGAAAAAATGTAATAGCATAGGGTAAAATATACAGTATATTTAATGCATAAATAATAAACTTTGCAAAGTAGACAGCATTACAATATTCGAATTCCTTCACTCGCGAGACATTGGATTAAAAAGAAAAAGATCGAAATTGGTCCATTAGAAGCCGAGATAATGCAATTTTTGTAATCTAATGTAATCTATTGTTTAAAAATAAAAAAAGTGTTAACTTTCAAAATTTACTGTGACCGTCCTAATCAACCGATTTCAATTTTTCAAAAACCATTTGAAAGGTTGAGCGGTCTTTTCTATGTGAAAAAATTGTCAAGTATCTAGATGCTTTATTTGAGGCTGCGCAACATTTTGAAAATTCAAAAAAAAAATTTTTCAAAATTTTGTTTCAAAAAATTATTTTACGAAAACTATCAAATCGACTTCAATGAAATTTGGTGTGATATTTTATTATACTCTGTTTTATTTACCAAAATTATAATGCCCTCGGAGCCCTTGATTATTTTGCCATTTTTTCATCAATTATTGCTATTTTGCAACATCGGTAATAAATTTAAACATTTTTAACTTACAATATATTGTGCAAAATTCAATTCTAAAACTTTTTTTCCTTTTCAATATTCTTCCAAAATGCATAGGTTCCAAGATATAAGTAAAAAACTCAGATAAAATAGGTATTTTTTTAAATTTTTTAAATATTTTTGCATTTTGAAAATGTTCCGGATCTCGCCCAGATCTAGGGAACTATACTTTTATTATGTGAGTTGTACTGAAGGTAATCCAGAAAAAATTTGCTTGCCCCCTCTCACATCAAAACAGATCCGCCCTGGTCTACAACTACATTGTTCAAAGTTAATAAATAATTTAGCAAATCAGATTGTTTTTGTATAATTTACGGACTTGTTATTTTAAAGTCATCATATTTTTCATCATATGCCACTGTGGTAGAAGAGCGGAACTTGTAAAAAAATCTATTTCAAAAAAAAAAGTTTTACATGATTTATTAAATACTAACTAATTTTGATATGTAGATACGTTACTAATTGTAAATAATTTTTATGACAACATATTTAGAATACAACTACCTTAATTGTCTACTGTCGACAAAGGACAACAAAAAGTATGTTACAAATTTTTTTAAAGCACTGTGTTTGGTTTGTGAATCTGATGTGATATGACAAGTTGCAAGATGGACAAGAAACTAATGGCTAACGTTGATTCGGCCAAACAAAAATGACCGAATAACCCCTTCATTTTATTACAGTCTTAATTTATCGGTTTACTGAAAGATATTTGTAAAACAGTGGGTAACTTTGCGACTTCTGAATAAAGCGTTAGTTTTAGAGGAATTGAAATAGAATTTGTATAGTACAGTGTTGTGTTTTAAGTAAAAAACTACCCACATTCAAAGAAACTCTAATTAAAATTTAAGGTAATACGGCAACTACAACAGCTGACTGAGTATTATGAACAACATCGGATAAACAACTGAAATGAAAAATGGGAAATTGAATTAAGCGCAACTCAGTTATAATCACGTGTCCCAAACTCTAGTCATAGCATACTAGATCTTTAATTTTTAAATTAAGACAAATCGTAGCTTTGCTGCGGAAAATTTAAATGCTGCTAAAGCTTACCTTTGAAAACTCTTCCTCTGGCCAAGGCAGCCCGTTGTACATAACATCCGGACTGACGAACTGGACTAAGAGTAACGACAGGAGCGTCACGCTGTCCAAAGACATGTCGCAGTACTTGTTTTCTTCCGGCAACGTGCAACAGGCTTTAATAGCGTTAATAAGCTGGTAAGTGTTGGCGGCAACAACTTCATTGGACAGCTGATCCGAAGTAATGGATTTCCGTTTTCCTCTCCCAATTACGCCGCCGTTGAATACCGAGGAGTGTTTGGTTAAAGGAATCGTTTTATTCTATAAAAATTTTCAATGAAAATCACACTTTAGCCCTCTAATTTTTTACTTACGATTTTCTTATTCTGTTTCAAAAGGCCTTTCTCGCTGGCATCGTGTTGGATGTTACCCTTGGCCCCGAAAAGTATGTTATCGCTACGAAACAGCGCCCTCTCCAACAGTTCCCGCAACGCAAGCACTTTCGCTACTTTAGAATATATGCAAATCCTTTTTAACATTGCTGCGACTTTAGCGAATCCCTTAAATTTTGTCGAGGTACCTAAAAAAAAATATGCCAAGATATACAAACAATTTCTTAATGAAAATTGCACACGATAAATGTATAAAAAGAGGACGTGACTCTAGAAAAAACATTGTGTATCATAAATAATCGCAAACGATGAAAAACTTCCTTACCGTCGTCCCTACAGCAAGCAAAGAAATAGTTCACGGTCGACTGAGTTAAATTCAATATGACTTGAATCGGTGGGCTGTAAGAATCGTTTGGCACGGGAATTTCCATTATATCCAAAATATCGGCTATGATGTGCATATGATTCACTTCGTGGACAAATAACGACGTCAAATTTGTTAGATTTGATTCTATCGCCTTCGTTACAATATGAGAATTCAATAACGAGACTTGTCCGCTCCTCTCCCATCTAAAACCAAATGAATTTAAAAAAATATGATTTGGATTGAACGCTTTTGTCACTGAATAAATCAGGATGTACATATACTAAATTTTTACCAAAAAGTTTTCTGATATTTCCAGGGAAATTATAAACTGCAAGAAATTTTATTCAAGACTACTATTGACTTGAAAATATCCGAAATATTATCCCGAATTACTCACTTCAGTAACGTCAACAAATTATGCCACATTTGCGAGAAATCGGAATCCTCCTCATCGGAAATGGAAAATTTCTGGACGTATCTACTCAACAACTGTTCCAACACTACGGAAAAGTGTCCACCCTTTTCACAATACGGCGGAGATGTCTTATCGATAAGTTCACTTGTCAGGATCTTAATTAAAAGGGCTAGTTGGTCTGAGGTGGTGGCGTTCTGGAGCAAGAAAGTAACCGCTTTTACCATTATCGATGGATTGCCATGTCCTAAAACACAAATTGATTTTAAAACGAAAAAGAAGTTTAACTCTCAACATAAATAGCGGTAACAAGTTTTTCTACAAATGTTGGGTTCTTCCAGAACGTTCGTAAATTTTACAGAATATTTCCTAGCCATGAAAATGAGAATATTTCCTAAAATTACCAAGAACTTTCTTCGATATTCTTTCTTCTATTTTGCATAATCTGCGCCTATGCGAAAAAATAGTCGAAAGAGTATGAGATTGCCTACAATGAATTCAAAGGCCTACACCAGCCTTTGAAGAAAATTCAAAAAGTGCCCGAAGCAGTATTACTAACATATTTCGAACATAAAATTAACAAAATTAAACCTTTGACGTTATGGTCAGTACATTTTATGTTAAAAAGAATATTGAATGCCAAAAAAATATAAATATCAGAAAATTTCCAAAACTTTTTTTTTTATTCTCCGAAAATAAATTCTCAAAAACGCTTTGAATGATATTCAACAAAATGCCTTGATACTTACCTAAGAATGTAATGAGTTGCCTTCCTGTATCACACACAATTTTTGTGGGATAGAGAAGCATATTTTCGATTTCGTGAACCTCCTTTGAAAAAGAGTTCATAATGTTGATGGGATTGTTATGTCTAACATATTCGTCGACTTCTAACAGCACGTTTTCTAAAAACAAACATTAAATGGAATTATACAGCAAAATATGGCTTAAATCTGAGTTAGACTATGTTGCTATAAGTTTGGTAATTAGTACATGTTTTTTTTTAAGAAAACTTACCAGACTTATTTAATCAATAAAATCAATTTCGGATTCAAATTATACTTACGAAGTATATCCTTGGACTTTTCTATAATATCATTCCTCATTTCATCGCTTCCTCTGACTTTCTCCACTAGAATACAATTTAACAACAAATTCACAATTTGAACGGCACCATGCTCACTACGTAATATTAAAGTTGTTATGAGTTCCTAAAGTTTAAAAACATTATTAAAATTTCATGGTTTTTCTCCTTGCTCACCTCTAAAGCTTCAGGCGTTCCAAAATATCTACACCAGTCTTCTATAAAGTGATACAACCTTCCAACGACTTCTACCGTTACTAAAAAAAACATTTCATCACTGAGTTATGTCAAATATGTGCCTAACACACACTCACATATATTTTTTGTGTCACTGCAAATCGATGACAATAATGTAGAAGATAAATACATTAGCTGTAAAATATAAGGAACCGTCGCTTTTTTTTGTAGTCTAGTTGCATCTGTGTCCTCAAAAGTTTCTCTTAGACTCCACTAAAAGAGAAAACATTTGTGTAAAGTTAATATTATAATCGACGATAATATGCAAAACCAGCAAGTGAATAAAATTACAAGCTATAAAACGATAATATAAGATTTTAATTTAATTAAAAAGCTCACCGAAAACATTTCTAATATTGCATTTCTTATATCTTGTACATGACTGCCAGCCAAATGTCCTAATATCCCAACAACCGATATAAGTTTTGGCGATTTGCATCCTTGATCGTACGATTTATTTTGGCAAAAATCTTTAAGCCCGCAAGATAAAACCCTTGTTATAACTGTATTTGGAAAACAGCTGCCAACATGCGCCACAACCCAGTCAAAATTCGGTGAATGTTTTACCGACGTATCTGCAAATTAAAGCACAACTTTACTGAAGTTGAACTATCTGTGAAAATATAAATGATGTATTACCCAAGAGAGCGCTAATACAAGCTTCAGTGTCACAATGAATAAGGCTAGACAAACATTTAGTATTAATATCAACCAAAGTTCTTGTAGCTCGGCATGCCATCCACAACTGCAAAGTCTCGTTTAGATCTGAAATATTATTATGGTCAATTTTAAAGCANTTAATTATTTGAAAAGCAAATCAGTTGGATACCATCTGAAAAAGTCCAGAATTCTAACGAAAGAAGAAATTGAGAGATTTTTCAAGAAGCAGCTGGTGATAGATTTTTGCTAGTATGGGTACACATGTCTGCAAGTGACCCATTTTAAGTGCTTCAAGAGCGCCAGCCTGACGCACCCCGGACCAGGGTTCCAGGAAGAAGACTTCTCGAAATTTTATTTTTGGAGACAAAAATAAATTTTCAAGGACGTTTTGTATGATATTCGACAAAATATCTTGATACTTACCCAAGAATGTAATGAGTTGCCTTCCTGTATCACACACAATTTTTGTGGGATGGAGAAGCATATTTTCGATTTCGTGAACCTCCTTTGAAAAAGAGTTCATAATGTTGATGGGATTGTTATGTCTAACATATTCGTCGACTTCTAACAGCACGTTTTCTAAAAACAAACTAAATGAAATACAGTCTATGTTGTTATCAGTTTGGTAATTAATATACAGTACAATCTCACTAATCCGGCACCATTAAAAACCTAAGAGTGCCGGAGTACTGGAAAATTCGGATTAATGGAAAATGTATATATAAATAGTATTAAATTAAAATACGTTACTTTTATTTGTTTATTAACAAAGAGATTGGTACATAGATACATACATATTACAGTTGTGTATGCATATATATGTATATTGTAATGTTTTTATGTTTCTGTAAAATAATCTTTCAACTAAACTATAACTGTATAAACTGTATTCTTCAAGAATAGTAAACAAACGCGGAAAAAATAACGCCGGATTACTGGACGTGCCGGTGTAGTGACGTGCCGAATTATAGAGATTATACTGTATTTATTTTTTTTTTAAATTATACATACGAAGTATATCCTTGGACTTTTCTATAATATCATTC